>NC_056729.1:1324036817-1324084317 GCF_019279795.1 Protopterus annectens
GAAGTACTACTGCTGGCAATGTGAAAGGTAAATGATTGTGCTGTACAGAATATTAATGCATAATCTGAAGTAAGTGAAGTCTAATGTACTGCCGTTTCATCAATGCATTGTGTTATCAGGACACATGCTGTTTTACTGTGGGATTTGTGACTGTCACTTAGGAATGAAAAATCATGGCAGTATAAATACAGAAAAGTGATAGGGCAAGGATTTCAACTATCTTCTCCAACAGCATAAGATGACAGTGTAATGATAAGTGCTTGCATTTCTATAAGGTATGTGTGGATGATGCTGTACAGGCACTACACACTCTTAATGGGGTTTGGTTTGATTTGCAGTATGTGTATGAAAATAGGTGTTGTCTCAGCATACATGTTTTGTACTCAGATCATTGATTTATTTGTGATGAAATTAGGCATGTTTTTATTGCTGTGTTTGACTTGTGAGTGGATCAAGCTTCAATATATTACGTGTGTTTTTTCAATGAAAATGAATGATGCAGCAGTTGGGATCCAGACAGAGATTACATCATTTTAGCCATAAGGAGAACAGCAAACTCATGGCAGTACTTATGGCAAAGGTTTATTTTGTAAAAGGGGGACCAAAACAAGCTGAGAAGGCAAAGTCATGTAACTAAGTGGTTATGTATATAAACACCGTTGGTGGAAGGAACTGCACGTTAACACATTGCAAGAAGAAAGCCATTGATATGGTACAACATGCCAGAGCAAAGGCAAGGCAGAATGCAATTGACTGTAGCACTACTGGGAGGACCTCAAAAATGTACTTCTTTAACACCTGATGAGGAGTACTTCCTCTCCATTCATGAAGGTGACTGCAAAACTGAAGAATACGGCAGAGGCATAATCAGAGGTGGTGTGGACACTGGCTATTACACATGTCTGCAGCACCAACAGCTATCTGTTCATGAAGATTAGTCTGACTACCATAACATATTTTCAGAGACATGACTGCTCAGGTGAAATGATTATATGTAATACAGGACGTTTACTATTAAAAGGTGAACCCTCCACCTCTGCACATAATGACATCGAACAGAGTGTGCATGGCAAGTTTCCTCCACAACTCGTTACACAGCATACAGTAGTGCACTTCACTAGTAATGTAGTCAGTTAATGATTTACAGGGTTGGCAGCAGAACTGAGCAGTTCCACTATACCCATACATTTAGAAGACATCAGCAGTAGAACAGCTGATGATGATGATATGATTATATTTATGAGATAGCCAAAGGAAAGTGACACACAGTTGCCAAGTTCGTGGCGGGATCTCATACTCCAGCACATGTCAGCATCTCTGCAGGAAGTAACACTAGATCACAAAGTCAAGTACACGGTGACATTACACTACATTCATACACCTCAGTACCTGTGCCTCCAGATCCACAGGACCACCTTCTGGATGATGGCAGAAAATCAGTGCTAACAGTGTCCACAGTGACACCTTTACAAAGGGGTGCAAGGTGCAAGCAGATGGTATAGGTACCTCAGAAAACATGTAAAACATTGGCTGCCTAGCAACTCGTGCTGAGATACTAAGGCTCAGTGCACTGCCATAAAGAGTCAACTAGACATGGTCAGAGTAGTGCATAGTGGACATAAGGATTTCCAGCACTACATGAAAGTGGTTGAGAGCAGGGGTAATTCTAAAAAAATTCACACTAATCCTTAGTATAATGAAACACCATGCATCCATGCCTCTGTCTGCTGTCCTACACTGGTGAGGACTTACCAGACTCAAAAAGAAATCAGTGTTAGAAGGGGAAGAGGATGGGAGTATTGTCTGGGCAAGTGGGAGCATATCACATCTCACTACAAGTCCTTCTCAGAATGTTACAGGAAACAGTAGGGAGGAACAAACACAAAAGGATTTATGCAGCCATGTCAGCATTCATCTTCATGTAGCAAAACCTCTTGTTTGAGGTCTCAGTCCTACAGCACGATATGTTCAATGTCTTCAGGATTACCTGCATCAAGTAGGTCATGTCATCACAGCAAGTCAGCATCTAGCTCACAAGGATGCCCCACCTTGAGATCACGTGCACCTTTACCTACTTTATCTTTACCAGACGTTGTGTATGACATATTTGACCTTGACCTACTGAAACTCAGATATTTTAGTTACTTAAAATGTGAAGTGTAGCATTTCAGTACCATGCCTTTCAAAACACAGATGTCAGTGTTTACCTTCAAAGGCAATTTGTAAAAAAAAATAAATAAATAAAAACAAAACAAAAATTATAACTGCAAGTATTAAGAGGTTTTGTATATGTATGTATATCATTTCATTAATGCTAATTTTTATAATAAACAAAAAAAATCTAGAAATAAAGATGGACACCATTAACATGCAAATTGCAATTTTTAACACTAAGACTATATCCATTATCAAGAGTTTCAATTGAGCAATAGTAAAGCATACAGCTACACAGACCATAACATAAATAATACAAATTATTAAGAGGATAACATACACTTGAACACTAAAGATTACATGAGTATCTTGCCATCTACACTAGCACTGTTGCCACTTCACCTTCAGCATTGCACAAATGATGATTTCTATTTCTGAGGACACAACTTGGTGTGTATGACATAATAAATAAATCTGATGTGTAGAATGACAACAGAGGGCAGTAAATCATGATATGTCAGTTAAAGCTGAAAAAAAATGCATAAAAAAGTGATACTTTTTCCTTTCCAGTGCAAGATAAGAACTCATATTAAATGCAATTTTAGAGATTGCAATGCATATATATATTTTTAAATCCTGGCAGTCATCTACTGAAATAACACTTTTTAATAAATTTGCTATTTGACCATATTCTGTACATGCATAATGAATTACAGAAACCAATCAGAATTTCTTCTGCAAAACAGTAAAAAAAAGTGAATATTCCTGATATGATCAGCAACAACACTTCCGAAAGTTCATATAATATCAACGACCACACAAACACCAGTGAGTAACAGCTCAACTTTCTAAAATTTAATGAAAAACAGACAAATCTCACTTCTCTAGCGCCTCGGCCAACAGCCTTTACAGAGTAGAAAAAATGAAGCACATTCAAAGTGATATATATACTAAACCTTATCAATTAATACATTTAAACAATTAATTAATTATTCAATTATAAAAACTTAAACTTTTAAAGTTACAATACTCATATAAAACTATGCCAGTTACATTCCTTATTAAGTCCATAAGGACTTAAAGTATTATATTTCATAATTAAAAGTGATTCTTTTTGTCTTAGCACATTTTTTTGAAGAGTAACATTATTAAAATGTAATGGAACATGTTCTAGAACAGAAACCTTCATACAGTCTAAATTACCATAGTGTTCATTGTTAAAATGTTCTGAAATAGGACTATTCATTTTTCTATTTTTCACATCTCTAACATGTTCCTTTATCCTTTGAGACAATGTCCGTTTGGTTTCACCAATATAATATTTTTTGCAAGAGCAAAAAATAACATAAATGACTCCTGTACTAACACAACAGTATTTAGCTCTATTGGAGAATTAATACATTTAAACAATTAATTAATTATTCAATTATAAAAACTTAAACTTTTAAAGTTACAATACTCATATAAAACTATGCCAGTTACATTCCTTATTAAGTCCATAAGGACTTAAAGTATTATATTTCATAATTAAAAGTGATTCTTTTTGTCTTAGCACATTTTTTTGAAGAGTAACATTATTAAAATGTAATGGAACATGTTCTAGAACAGAAACCTTCATACAGTCTAAATTACCATAGTGTTCATTGTTAAAATGTTCTGAAATAGGACTATTCATTTTTCTATTTTTCACATCTCTAACATGTTCCTTTATCCTATGAGACAAAGTCCGTTTGGTTTCACCAATATAATATTTTTTGCAAGAGCAAAAAATAACATAAATGACTCCTGTACTAACACAACAGTATTTAGCTCTATTGGAGAATTTTTTCCATTAATTTCTTTTATTTCCATATTTATATACTTACAGATGGAACAATTATTACATGGGAAGGTACCTATCTCATTAATATTAGCTAACATAATGTTTTTCTTTTCCTTATATATACTATGTACCAGAAAATCTTGTATATTTCTGCCCCTCTTATAAGATATGACTAATTGTGTATTTCTCAATGAAATAATTTCCTTCTTAACAAAATCCCAGTATTCTCTTATTATACCATTAATCACAGGAGAGAAATTAGTATATTTTGTTACAAAAAATAATTTATCTCTATTTTGTTCATTGTTAATATATTTTATAGGTCTATATTTATTATTTAATTTTTCCTTATTAAATACTTCATTAAAGTTGTTCATAACATTTAATTTATTGTAGCCTCTGTCAATAAACATATTAGCAGCTTTTAAAGCTTCACTAGAAGCTACTAATTCATCACTACTAAGTCTTTTAATTCTAATAAATTCTCCATATGGAATAGCTGTTAGTGTATGAGTAGGATGACAACTGGTGCCACACATTTTCCAATTAATTTGATTAAATTTTCTATGTATATCTGTAATTATTTTTTTACCATCTATTCCAGTTAGGGTAATATCTAAATAATTAATTTTATCTGCTATACAAGTGTCATCAAACTTAATACCAAATTCATTCTTATTCAGATCATTAATAAATATAGTAGATAGACCATATCCCCCATTACATATAAAAATTAAATCATCTATAAATCTATAATAACCAATAACATGTTTTTTTAAAAAAAGAATGTCTATAAATATATTTATTCTCAAAATGGCCCATAAATAAATTGGCATAAGCTGGGGCAAAAGCAACCCCCATAGCTGTTCCCTTAAGTTGTTGATATAGGGTGCCATTAAACTCAAAAATATTATGGGTCAAACAAAACTCTATGAGTTCCAACATAAAATGTGTTCTGGGATTGTCACCCATAAAGGTTAGTATTGCTTCCAAACCAAATCTGTGTACTATATTTGTATAGAGACTTACTGCATCAGTGGTAATAAAATACATGCCTGATGACCAGCAAATATTCTTAATTTTGTTAAGAAAATCATAAGAATCTTTAATATATGAGGGTAATTTAACAACCTCTTTTAACAAAATTTCATGTAGTAAACCACACAGGTTATATGTAAAAAAATCAAAAGCAGACACAATAGGTCGACCAGGAGGTCACTCCAAATCTTTGTGTACCTTAGGTAAGCAAAAAAATTTTGCTACCTTACTATTTTTAACTGTAATTTTATGGTCTATATCTATTTTAGTAAAATAGTGTAACCTGACACCCTTATTAAGCAAAGCTTTAAAATCTCATTCTGCTTTTAAAAGAAAAGCAGTGTCAGTCACCAAATAGGTCTCTTTATCATTTAAATGTCTCATGCACATGTCATAATAATCACAAGAGTTAAGAACCACCAATTTCCCTCCCTTGTCAGATGGTTTAAAAACAATGTTATCATTTCTACTTAACTGTTGTAATTTATACCACTGATTTTTAGTTAAATTAAAACATTGTTTTTTACATAGAAAATCTTCAAGTTCTTTTTCCAATAAAGTGTTGAGAAAAACATCAAATCTCTGAATGTTCACATTTTTACAAGGAGGCACAAAAAAATTACTTGTTTTTAAACTGCTAGTATCAAATAAGCTATATGCGTTATTATAACCTTCGTTATCCGAAGTACACGAATAAAAAGAATCTTCGCTATCATTTTCACTGCTATTACACATATGAGAGTTATTACAATCACATTCTAAATTCATACCTTCATTTTTTGAAAAAAAGAAGTCCCTTAGATTCATTTGACGATATAAATGGAACAGTTCTATTTTTAACTCATGTTTACGTGGTATACAGGTAGGTATAAATTTAAGTCCTTTCATAAGGACTGATAACTCTGTATCATCAAACTGATAATTACATAAGTTAATAATATATTCATTAATAAAAGTCTCTGAACATAATTTATGTCCATCTACCTTTTTTAAAATGTCTATCGCCGGGTCTCTCTGGCGTTCCGAGTTCTGCCATTCTCTCTTTCTGGGATTGTTGTTGAATCCCCGTTGTTCCGTATAGGTCCTCCGAAAGTTTTCTGAATTAGCTGCTCTGGGTAAATCAGGAAAGTCTTCTATCTCCCTTTCATCTTCATCAAAAGATGAAGCACCGCTTTCACCTGAAAAAAAAACTCTTGTTCTTATATTGTTCCGAAACCGGATTTCCTTTTTGAAAGGTAACATTCTTTCGCCTAGATCTGGGGTTAGTGAAGAGCACAAACGCCCTCTTGTGGTCATAATCACGAATATCTCTGTTCAACTTGTATTTTTTTCTGTCAATAAGTTCTTTTTCATAGTTGGTTAATTTAGTGTTAATATCAATCAAAAGATTTTCCAAAACAGAATTTGAAGTCATATTGACCAATTGTTCACAAGTTGATTTTGTTTCAGTAACCAGTTTGTCTCTTTTTACATTGTCCCGTTCAATGAGAATTGAAACCCATTCTAGACTGCAGCGATGGGCTGCTGCAATCCATCTTTCATGGAACTTTTTTTCTGTTTCATCATTTAAGTCAAAAGGGGAAGAAGGTTTTTTAATGGACCTAAGTCCACGTGGAGTTATCTCTAATTCACAATATCTCTGCAAACTTCCGATTTTATAAAAAATAGCAGTCTCTTTAAATATCAGTTTTTCTAGTTTAGAACACAGGTCCTGTACATCAGGGTTATCTGAAATTTCAGACTTCTTACCCACCATAGCAAATGGATTCAAAGAATTTCTTTTCCGTGAGTCTTCCCATTTCTTCATAATGCCACTGCCAGCATTATTGGATACATCAACACCTGTATTTTTATTTCCATGGAAATGGATATCTCCATTATTAATTGTAGTAGTACTGGTAGTATTCATACATTGACTAGGTTCACCATTACGGTTGGGCAACTCCATGCCCGATTCTCTAAAAATCCTTGGAAAGGAGCACAGAGACTCACTGGTCATATTCAACAACAACACTTCTGAAAGTTCATATAATATCAACGACCACACAAACACCAGTGAGTAACAGCTCAACTTTCTAAAATTTAATGAAAAACAGACAAATCTCACTTCTCTAGCGCCTCGGCCAACATATTCCTGATATGATGCCTTATGATATCACTGAGCAGGTGTCAGTGAGCAATCAGGCATAACTTTTATAAACTGTAATAAGAATAACTGTTCTGAAAAAAAAAAGTATTTAATGATAAGAGGGAATGTTTGGTGAACTCAGGCCATGCACTATGCAGTATATCCCACACATAGCACTGAATGCATCAGTTATGCTCTCCATGTTTTCTATAAAAAAACAAAACACTAACCTAAATGTCATTGTCCATAGTTCTGCACTAGATGGCACCTCTTTGCTGATGCATTCATATACTGTGCATGAATCTACCACATGGGATCCCTTACCACTACTACTACTGTCAGCTGGACACCATTACTTATAGTACAACCTGCACTGGGAGCTGCAGTGACATCATGGGTCACTTCATCACCAGACCAGTGCATGATCATGTTGTGGAGAATGCAGCACACAGTAAACATCCTGCATGCAGTAGCTGGGTCATACTTAAGAGCAGCCCCAGACTCATCGAGGCAACTGAAAGTGCTTTTAACATGCCAAATACTCTCTGAATGACAATACAAGTTTGCAACAGGGTTGTATTAAAATTATCTTCTGTAGGTCTCCTATGATTTCCCACTGGTGTCATGAGCCATGACTCTAGTGGATATCCTGCTTCACATGAAAAACAGAATAAAGAAAGAGAAAAAGGGAGGAGACTAGACAAGGGGAAAGTGTTTTAGTATTAAGCAGTACCCTTTACTATGAATAACTAATTAAATATTATGGACATCATACTACGCAGGGAGAGGCAGTAGAGTGAGCTAGTGTACCAGATATGGGAATCATGTGCACTGCCAGGAGATGTTGATGATTTCCATGCAACACACAGTACTTGGCAGTTGATGGAAGGATAGCCCTTCTTATTCTAGTACTACTTCCCCATGGACTTGATGGGGCCAATGGATGCATTCTATTGCACCAAACACATCAGGGACATGTGCCACCCCATAAAAGGCATGCATAGTCTGGGCCTGGTCCTAATCCACATTGTACCAAGGGTACATCCAAGAACTGCTGAGGTATCCTCAAAGCAGAAGTCTATGAAACACCCAGCTTCTTCTCAGTCTGTCTCTGGAAGGACTCCATGGTAAGTAAGTGAGGGCTATACATACCTCAGCATCTATAGTGATTGGAAGGTCACAGATCCCTCAGTATCTGTGTAGGCCACACATGCTCACTAAAACCCTTACAATACCCATGTCCACTCTGAGCTATTCTCTGCCTATATCTTTGCCTAATTGGCCAGTGAGCATCACTGGGCACAATTTGTTTAGGTTCACGCGAGACAAGCAACTCACTCAGGGAAATAGCAAAGCTAGTAGCAAGACAGAGCATCTTCACCAATTGCAAATAGATAGAAGACAGGATTCCTCATTTTATAACGCATCTGCAGAAATGTGTCAAAATATGACTATGAGACAGAAACAGGCCTGAAAAAGGCTTATTAGCATACAAAATTTTACGTCAATCATTACCATCTCATGATTACTTCATTTGATTAAGTTTATTGAAGGCCATTGTATGTTAGCATAAAGGACATCTATGAATTGTTCCAGAGCTTACTCACAAACCAAACTGATTGCCCTAAAAGGTTTGCATGAATACTATGAATACCACCCCATTAGTTATGGGAAGTAAATATTTAATTTTGCATTTCATCATTAAAAATTCCATTTAAACTAATGAAAGTGTCTTCAGTGTATATCTTTTACTGTATGCATATCCATAATATCTATATCTTTAGCTGTAACTATAGGTATGTGTCTTTGTATGTGTATGTATACAATTCTTCTAGTAAAGTCCCATACTGGATGAATTATCATGTACCACCAGTAGGACTAGGTGGCATTAATATGTAGTCTATTGCCAGAGGTAAGTGTCAGAAAGCAGCTCCAAGTAGTTTTGATGAATGACATACTGAGACCAGCAGGTGCTGATTGCAGTATGGCTGCTACATTAGCTCCAGTCAGACCCCTCACTTTTGATTTTAACTTCTCCCTTAGCTCTAACATGATTTCCTTTTCTGACATGGAGCCTCTACCCAAGGTTTTAAGAAGCTCAATGACAGTTTGGGTGCCCGTCTGTATATTACAGAATACTAGGATGGGTGCAGGAAATGCCATATATGTTATATACTGCTTGCATGTTGATAGCCATAATCAGCTCCAGAAGCTCTGACTCACTCAATCATCAAACTTCTCAGAGATATCTTTCATTTGGGTGCAACATCATAATTCCAGCCACAGACATAGCTCTCAAACTCTTAGTGCAAAAAAAATGTGGACAAAAACAAAAATAATGGAGGGACAAAGGCCCAAAATTAAGGCATATTTCAAATGTTGCTCTTAATTGTAAAAAAAAAAAAAAAAAAAAAACTTTTGTAACAGTTCAAAAATATGAGACAAAAATCTGGACATTTTGTGAAAATCTGATCAGTTGAGAGGTATGATGCCAAGCTCTTCCCAATTAGTTACCACTAAATGGCTAACAGGGAGCTGAAAGATCTACTTTGAAGAATTCTTGAATCCTTTGTGCATGTACTTTGCATGTACTTTGTCCAAAGTAGTTGCTAGTAATGGAGCCATTTCTGTCAATGAAGTCTCTGTGGTAATTCAAATGTTCCACTGAGAGAAGGTTGCATTAGTGGATGACAGCTACCAGGAATTCTGAGGGCGTTGGACATCTAGGGTCGTATTGTTAACACATATTTAAAGTACCATATGGTAGGAGAAAAAAGTGCCTCTGGACTCACAAACTAGGTAATTGTCTCCATTTCCAAAAAGGGAGAAAACGAGGGGTTCCAGTTATATATGAATTATGCTCTTTAACCAGACTTACCAGGAAACTCTGGTCCCTGATCAAACCAACCAAAGCTAAATATGGCATAAAGACAGACACCCCTGCAAAAATTATCACAAAGCCTTCTTTATGTTAGAAACCTTAGAAATAATGCTCAAAACTGTACAGTGCTAATAGCAAATAATATTACATACTCTAATCCTGAAAATGTAGCCAGATAAATTTAGCTCATTCACCCCCATCTCCCCTTCCACATTCCCAGATCAAATACCAGCAGCCACATACCTCTCTCAAATCTCCCAAGTGCAAATCCACAAAGCAGTATTCAACATCAAAGAACACTGCCTCTGTGGGACCTGATAACATACCAGTATGCTTCCTGAAACAGGACATCAGAAACTCCATGACAAAAACTTTTCAGTGTCAACCTCCAATCTGGGTTTGTACCAGATGATTGGAGGACTGAAACAGTAATCTAGCTGTGCAAAGGTGGGGCATCAACTAACCCGGGCAACTATAGAACTATAAGCCTGGCCAGCCTCATCTGTAATGCTATGGAAAGGGTCATTATAGCATTGCTATACAGGGTCATAGGCAGCCTACAATCTCTTGAAGCAAGTTAGCTCAGCATTGTCAAGGGCACATCCTACTTACTTAGCCTAGATGGCTTCTCTGAAAAGGCTACTGAAGCAATAGACATGGATAAATCTATACACACCACATATGTAGACTTCACAAAGGTGTTCAGTACCATCCCCCACTCAGGTCCAGTTGATAAGCTCATCCAGCTACATGTAAATCCATATGTAGCTCTTTGGATAGCAAACTGGCAAATAGGACCCAGGAAGTTAGGGTGTGTCGATCTACCCCCTCCATAAAAATGTCACTTGCAGTGTACCCCAGGCTTCAGTCCTTGGGCTACTCTTCTTTGGCATCTACTAAACAGAAGTCAAAGTAAACATTAAGCACTGATGGCTGACCAAGTCTGCAGAAGACTATAAAACTGGTGCCATCCTAAACTCTCCAGAAGATACTAAGATCCTTCAGGAAGGCCTTTCCTAAACAAAAGGCTGGTGTCACAGCCATGGCCTAAAACCAAATGTAAAAAAAAATTATAATTGTATACTTCAGCAAGCATAACATCCCCTGCAACTATCACATCAATAACACAACCCTGAAAATTGACCGAGCCGTGTGAGACTTGGGAACCCTGTAGGCAATGAGCGTCATTGGATTACCATGTATCCACAATTCCAAATAAGTCATTTTTATTGCACATCTTACTATTAAGGATATGGCATCCACGTCTTGGGAAGTGATCATTTCACTAGTACAATGTCCCCTTTTCTATATACCTGTCCAAACACCTGACACAATTCAAGAAACTACAATGCTTTCTCATCAAGAAAATCAAGGGCCTAAATCACAAAAGCTACACGATCATCTCAAAGCCCTGTCTGTTTTTTTCTGTATCTTACAAGCTACTGAGGAGTGATTTATGACTCACTTATAGAACCTCAGCTGACCCTATTCTTTCAGATCTATTACACATCTGTATGTTCAATAATGGCAGAAACCCCAGCCTAAGAGACCTCAGTCTCTTCTGCAACATACATAGACCATGTTGAAGAGATAAATATGTATCACAGAGTACACCAGTCCTCTGTAATTGTCTTCTTCTCCATGTAAAACAAAGTTCATCCTTTACTCTATTCAAGAGTAATTTGGATGAGTGAAGGGAAGCCACAAGCTCAAGCTAGGACTAGCACTGATGTCCCTTATGGATAGAGATGACATGTAAATATCTGCCTGCCTATGAGTTATTCATATTAACTATAAAGGTCTTAAGGTTTATCCCATTTAAAATTCTAGGGCTAGAAACTTATTGGAGATGCATGACTCGTCTACTAAATATCCTCACAAATCATTAACCTTGTAAGTATCTATGAAACTGTGAACTTTTCTAGTAATTGTTCCAACTACAGCTGGAGACTATGTTTCTGGAACAATGCAGATTGTTGCTGAGTCATGTAGCAAGGGATTAACTCATTGTCCTTGCTCAAAAATTGTAGCTGTTACAGGAATTTGCCATCCCCATCTAGATGTGCTTCATGGACTCAGTGAAAGCATGTGACCCAGGGACATAGAATGTCTTGTGGGAGATGCTGCAATATCATGAGGTGCCATGGATGCTGCTTGTGCCATTCAGCCCTTGCATTTGATATGAAAGATTTGTGCCTACCTTCTCACCATTAAGTCTGTATTTTGAAAGTAGGCCATTAACAATGTTAATGGATGGGCTTTTCAAGAGCTGCCAGGTCTAGACAGTATCTAGTTTGGTGATGTGAGGGTTTCATCTTTGTTATTTGAAAATGGTGTTGTCTTGCTCTCCTTAACTGACTCTCATATCCAGTGTACATTAAGGCAGTTTGCTGCTGGCAGTGAAGTATTTAGAATGAAAATCAATGCCTTCAATTGAGGGGTCATGCTTCTCTCTAAGAAAATAGTGGACTGCCCTTTGCAGATGAAGACAGTAATTCACCAAGTGGAGGGGTGATTGCTATCTTGTTCTCGTTTATGAGAGAAGGTACATGAAATTGGGAGATTGATCAGCAGAAGTGCACAGTGGCAGTATTGCAGGTGTTGTATTCTCTGTAGGTCTTTAGTGGTGCAAGAACTGAGTCATAAGTTCAAGCTCTCTGTTTGGAAGTCAGTCCATATCTCCATTCTCACCTATCGAAATGAGCTTTGGATATTGACTGAAAGAATGAGGTCAATTATACAGATGGCAGAAATGAACTTCCAGGGATGCTGGGCTCAATTTCCATAACAGACTGAAGAGTTCAACAATGCAGAAGAAAAGCTACATAAACCGTTTTTTTTCTATGGGTGAAGAAAATTCATTTGACACGGTCTGGAAACCTAGTGAGGATTGCAACTGTTTGCCTGCTGCAGAACGTGTACCAGGTTCAGTCCACTGGGAGGAGACCCCATAGCAGACCCAGGAAATTTTGGATTCATTATAACTCAAATTGTCTGGGAGTGCCTGGTGATTTCAGAGGATCAGCTGCTGGACCATATTTTGGGGTGTAGGAAAATTTGGCCTACCCTGCCCAATTTGCTATCACCATGACCCTCACTAGAACACAAGGATTAGAAAATGGATACATGGATAAATCTTGTAATGCAAGTATTCTGTACTTCCCTGTGAATCTGTACATCTCTATAGCTGCTTCTGAGCCCAAATGCCATCACAATGATACATCAGTGATTGTGAGAAACCAATAGAAGAAACATTTTAATGAAAAGTGTAAAGTTGTCATTTGCCAATATGGCAATTTTGCTGGTATGCGAAGAACATAGAAACAGTATTGGATAAGTGATCACAGGGACCGCAAGAGGTCTAATCATATACACCTTTAAGTAGAAATACTTAAAAGCTTTTGCCACCCTTTATGATTATTTAATAGTAGCCACTGCCAAAACCAAGTGGGACTTTACATGATAACTCTGAGTCCAGCCTTAAAGGCATGCAAAGTAGTACTTTGTTTGACATGTAGTAGTAACATATTCCATAGGCTAAGAATACATTGAGGTTTGAAACTATCCCTTCAGTGAGTCTTGCTTATTCGTTGTGCAATTTAGGTAATTTGTTTGGGTGTTTGTGCAGCCAAAGGTTTTGAGAAGAAATAGGAGGTCAAATAAGATTAGGTATTTCCTGTCTCAAAGACTGAGATACAAATCAGGTCAGAGCAGCCAGCAGGCTACTGAGTCTCTTGAAAGAGAGTTTGGATAATCTATCAGGATATTTGAAGGATTAAAGGCCTTTTTTTATTTATTTGTCTTTGTCAGAAGCATAGCTTGTTCAACCAGTGTCCTACCCTCTCAGCTCTTGAAATAAAAAATAAATAAATAAATAATAAAAAAGCACTTTACTGTATTAAGTTGATCACAACATTGTAAGCGATCAGTGTATTACATTTAAATCTATGCCTCCCCTCCAGCTCTTCCATTGAAGTGCAAAAAAAATATATTTTTCTTCCACTTGCATGCCAACAGGGATGCATAACACGTCCTGACGCAGCCACTCAGGACCCATTTATGTGCCCTGTCCCCAACTCTCCTTCAGCATAATTTATTAAAAAAAATAATTTATTCTTTTGAACTATAGCAAACAGTTGCTACAGTTTAGTTTATACCCTGCCTGCACAGAACACTATATCGTTCATGTTTTAGTTTATAAAAATTTTTTAAACTGTAGCAAACTGTTTGCTATAAATGTAATAAACAGTTGCTACAGTTTATTCACTGCCTGTATGGAACACTACTACAGCATTCAGGTTTTAGTTAAAAAAGAAAAAAATATAAATTTGTTTTTTACTTGCCACAGTTTAGACAACACATAGAGTGGTATAGCACTTAGGTTTGACTGCAAAGCCAGCATTGTATTAAAAAAAGATTGGGATCAGCTGATCGTGCCCTCTCCCTGCACATTTAATCTGGGGCACTTGCCCCTATCCCCTGTCCTAGCTACAAAACTGGTCTTTGTTAACCAGGAAAGTCTGACTGGGCACTGCCCATTTTTAGCTGATGCCTGCGAAGAAAAGCTCCACCACAGTACCTGTAAATTAACAAGTGAATTTAGACAGTTCTTTGAATTTTTTGGGGGTAAGATATATGGAAGTTTCCAGTTGAGTGATTTGCTTGGATATGTACCTACCAAAAGGGGTACCGTATTCTAGGGTGGGTCTGATATGGGAAGAGTGCAATGGTAAGATGACTTCTCTGGATCTTAAAGATATTCCCTTGGATGTTAACTGGGTCAGAGAGAAGGATTTTCTGAATATGATGGACACATGATGATCAAATGATAAAGAGTTATCCACATATGTATGCAGGTTTGTTATAAGTACATATGAATGAAGAGGAGTACTGTTTATAAGGGGTGGGAACAACTTTTTTTTTTGATGAGTAATATTATGCTGCACTTTTTTTGCATTTTGCTTGAATCCATTTTCAGTACACCATGTATGTGCAATAGTCCTTAGCTTGTAGTCATCGACAAACTCGGTCAACCACACTTCAAGGATATTGGCATGGATGGCTGCAAAATAAATGCCAAACAGGAGAGGAATCAGCTCTGATCTCTTTGTTAACCCAGTAGTTACAATTTTATGTTCAGACAGGGTACCAGGAACTCTCACATCTTGGGATCTGTTGGAGGGCTAGTATGCAATCCAGCAAACAATATGATGTTTTTCATTAAGTTTATCTAAGTTTTTAATAATACCAGTTTGGGGAGATAGTGTCAAAAGCCTTGACCAGGTCAAAACAAACAAGGAAAACAGAATAAACACTGTCCATATCCTCTGTAACTCTTTTCAAAGAAGTTTACTAGGTTAAGGAGACATAACCTGCCCTCACAAAACCAATCTGAGTAGGGTCTAGATCAGCTAACCTGCCTGTATCTGCATAAATGAATTCTCCTATGATATGTTGCATGACTTTGCATATAAGTTTGGTGAGGCTGATGGGCCTATAATTATGTGGTTCTGTAATGGGTCCACCTTTTTGTAGAGGAGTCACAGTGGCTCTTCCACATGGAGTCACGGACAAGTCCTGTGCACAGGCTAAGCTTGAACAGTTTTAGACTTGGATAGTGCATACTTGGCACCAATGATAATGCAGCTCAGTATGTTGTCTGTTGATATAGAAACATTATTTTTAGCCTTTGACAGTGATTTGAAGACTTGCTCATAGGTGATTACAGGCATACCTCTCAACTTCTTAGCACAATTAATCTGAACAAAGACAAAAATAATGGGGAGAGAAAGCCCAAAAATAGGGACACACTTTAAATATTGCTCTTAGAAACATGGAACTTTGCTAAAATAAAAGATCTTGTGTTTCCATTTATGTTCTGAAGAATATGAAGTCTGAAACTCAAATGCCTGTCAATATTCAGTAAATTCAATCCTAACTGATTTGCCAGAAAAATCCAGAAAACCACACATTTTATGAGGAACAGATCTAAAATAGGAGTCAACAATCTGGATATTTTGCGAAAATCTGAGCAGTTGAGATGTATAAATACAGGGGAAACTAAATGTACAAGGATAGTGGATGAAACAATGTGGGTAGTTGGAATAAAGCTAGAACTAAATGTGTCTGCTAATATATTGGCTATATTCTTGGGCTTGGAATGTGTGATATTATTATGGATTAACTCAGTGCATTGTTGAATATTATTTTTTTAATTTTATGTCATAACTGAAGAAAGATTTGTAGTTTCCTTTGATACTTGTAGTGACCTTAAATCCGTATTCTGTTTTATATTTTCTAATAGTGGTCTTAAGCTCCTTACTGGCTTGTTTCATTGTGGTCTTAAGGTAGGGGGATGTACTTTTCATTGTTTTTCTTTTATTGTTATACGATTTAATAATACAAGTGTTCCACCAGAGAGGTTCATTTCTGAATTTAGCATCGTATATATGGAAAATGGATACATACTTTTTATTGCAACTGTTTATATGATAGTAACAACTGGAGGGGAATGTGAGAGACCTCTCG
This sequence comes from Protopterus annectens, assembly GCF_019279795.1. Lineage (NCBI taxonomy): Eukaryota > Metazoa > Chordata > Ceratodontiformes > Protopteridae > Protopterus > Protopterus annectens. Next base: position 1,324,053,369 of record NC_056729.1, read on the forward strand.
GTTGGCTCCATTTTTCGGAGATTGTTGGAAACTTTGCACTTTTCTTCTACATGCTGAACTAGGTTTATCCTGAAGAAGTCCCTTAAGATGTTTTCATTTGGTTGAGGAGTGGTACCATTAAGCCTGACCTGACAGAAAATGTAACTGATTTATGGTTGGTTTTAACCATGGATGAGGAGACTCATGGTTAGTTATAGGTGGAGGATAGGACCAGATCATGGATATTTGTGCCTCTAGTGGGTACTTTTACAATAACTGGCAGAATTTGGCTGCCATTTGAAAGAGTGAGACTTGTAACTACAAGTCCTGGAACAGTGAGAAATAAAATGTGTGAAAAAGAGAAGGTATGCCCCAGTTCTAACATCTATCTAAAAGTTTTCTCCTTTCTTAAAGGTGTAAACATCTCAGAATTAGTGCAGTTAAGTAGTGTGGGAGATAAAGTCCCCCACATTCGAGGAGAGAAGGGCAGGCTGAAAAACAGTATTTACTGATCTCCTTTTGAATAGCTAATTGTTTTTTTACAAATTTAAGCCTGTCATTTACTCGTCTCAGAAGACCGCATAATTTACTATTGCTTCTTATCAGGATATTCTTATATAAAATGTGAGGGAGAGATGCACTGATAACAACATCTATAATTTCCTTTATGATTGTAACTTGGATGTTGTCCCAGAAATGCTCATTTTATCTTTCTATGGTGCAATTTAGGTTAATTATGATTGTCTGTATTTATCATTGCCCTGTTATGGATTATAAAAAGTGCACTCAGAGTTATGCTGAATCAGCAGTCATGAATTGAGAGCATCCACCATAAAATAGAGGCATTGCTAAACAGGACTCATGTGGTTTGGAAATGGCAGCAATGAAATACCTTACGGAAACTAAAAGATATATACATACTTCTCATAACACACATCATGGCGGTACTAAAATACAAATTACCATGGCAGAGTTTAGCCTGATTGTGAACCGAGCAAAAGAAAATAGTAGAAAAGGCATTTGAAGTGCTGTGAAAATTCTAAAACAATTATCTGCAAATTCTGTCAGACAGAAGCCTTTGATGTTGGCCATGACTTCTGAGAAGTAGATGCCAAAAAGGAGCAGACCTATTACAGAGCCTGGAGGACTCTGCTAGTGACTGGCCTCCTTGTGGAGCTGAATCCTATCCTAACTTCCTAGGTCCTATTCAAATAACATAGGGAATTGTGCCTAGTTCATTAAGTTTGTTTACAATGCCTGAGTGGGGTATGGTATCAAAAGCCTTAGCCAGGTTAAGGTAGGCAGTATGCACCATTTTGTCTTCATCCATTGCCTTGGTGACCTTCTTGAAGAAGTCGACCGGGATGAATAGGCATTGTCTGCCCTTGATGAAACTAAAATGGATATAATCCTGTGTACGAAAGATTCCAATGTCATTTTTAATCATTGATTAAATCCTTTTCATGACTTTGCATATGAGACAAGTCAGGCTGATGGGACTGCAGTTTATGTGGTCGACAGATGGCCTGCACTTGTGCAGAGGGATGACAGTTGCAGTTCTCTCTTCATGTGGCATGAAGTCTGACTGGAGGCTGTGATTAAATAATGACTTTAAGGGTCCTGATAGTTCATGTTTCATCCTGTTTAGGAGGATTCCTGGAATATTATCAGGGCCCATCAATGTGGTGTTCTTGCCCTTGGAAAGTGCTCCCTAGTGATAGTTGGGGGGTTATGTTTAATGGTATTTCTTGGAGAAAGGATGTAACACTGGAGCTGAATTTGTTGGCCAGTAGATTTGCTATATCATCTGGATCCATGTAGTTGGCTCAAATTACAGTTAGCATGGCACATTATTGTGTGCTGTCTTTTAAATCTGAGTACATAGCTAAAGAAAACCTTGTGGTTGTTATTGGCCTGGGATGCTATTATTACCTCAAAATTGGCTTTGGTAGACTTGGTATGCCCTCTGAGTTATTAGCTTATTTTGTTGAGAGAATTTTTATTCTGTTTGGTGTTGCATATCCTAACTTTTCCCATGACTTTCTCACTTTTATTGTATAGGCTATTGGGCTGATGTTGGGATTCTACCAGGGTGTTTTTTTTCCAGGTAGGCACAGCTGTCTCTTATGCATCCATTAACATGATTGCTTAGTGTTTCTGTGAACAATTATGCATAGGCAGCTGTGCTCTCAGGGTTAGCAGGTGCTTGAAATTTAACTAGGCTGTCTCTTAATAATATGAAGTTGCCTTAGAAAACTTTCTGGCTGTTAAAGGGTTAGCAGGGGTCCTGGGTTTTATTTATATTTCAAAGGAGACAACTTTGTGGTTCAACCTTACCAGAGAAGATTACATTTGGCAGTGTGCTGTGCTCACCCATTTTTGTGAGTGCCAAATCTAGTATGATTGTGCCCATAGTTGGCGTGTGGACTATTTGGTCCAAGGTGTTTGTGTTTATGAAGTCAAGGAATCTCTGAAACTGTATATTTTGGGTTTGTGTATGGTTACCAGTTTATGGCGAGGTAGATGAAGTCACTCATGAATATGGTATTAGGTTGGATGCTGAGTGTCACCAGTATGTTTAAATACATATCATGGGTTTTCTGGGTCATAATGGGGGGCCAATAAGTTGCAAGAAACTGGTAAGAGATTTTGCCTATGGTAACTTGGATGCAGAGAAGCTCGTGCATTGCCATTTGACCAACCTTGAAGTATATTTATTTTTGATGTAAACTGAGACACCTTCCATCTTTAGTCCCTGCTTGTGCAGTAGTTTGTCTAAATGTGTGGGAGGCATTATAGCCTTGCACTATGGGGGTGCTGTCTGCAGCTTTAAACCATGTTTCAGTGACTGCACAAATGCCAGCATTCTTGGAGCGCTTGTATGGAGTGGAGTTTCTTGTTTACACTCCTGGCATTGAGCAGTAACAACTTTACATTTCTTGGTTTTCATTTGCTATTTGGAAGAATTGCCACTTTGGCATTGCTTAATAAGAAACTATGGAGTTGAATAATGTTTTAGTTAATATTTGAAAGCCTAAAGGAGATAGGCCAACTCTTTGCAGGCTAACAGGTATTGCACCCAATTCAAGATGACACCAGAAGCTAAGCCCGTTATTAAAATCAGTCATTTTCTATTCATATTGTGGCATTTTCATTGGTGAAGGTTAAATGCTGCTCATTTTTAGGCTCATCTCCACCTGGAACACATATTCAGATAGTCTAGGGAGGCACTGCTTAGATCATTTACACCCACATGGATTATGGCTGAGTCACCCTTGTGGTTCAGTGTCCTAAGTGCATGTGTGATGTGGCATGGCCATAACTTTCTCTTTACTCAACTTGGTGAGAAGGACATCAGTGTATCTCACTATGGAGTCTCCAAGACCATAATGTTTGGTTGTGCGGTGCCTTGCCTTATGGACTTAGAAGAAGTCTCCATGAAATGTGGCTGTATGTGTTGATGTAGCTGTTGTTTTGGAAGAGTGCATTTGGGGATGATGAGGAAATTTTTATGTGAGCTTCATACAGAAGGTGATTTAAGTGTCTCAGCATACATGGGTCTATGTGTCAGGTTTGTGCTGTGTGTCTTGGATGCAGAGTTTGCACTCCTGACAAACTGGTTGACATTTTGAGTGCTTTTATGTGAGAACTTTGCCTTCAGTGGTGGTGTGTAACTATACCACTCACATATCTTATTAGCCTGTTTGAGAATTAGCTGGTTGCCAGTGAATATGAGGCAACTACAATGCCTCAGGATGCCCAAATCCACCAAGCTGGCAATGGACCTAGTAGAAAATTTCACATCCATGGCAACAGGTACTTCTTTAGTGATTAGGTGGTTGCTTTGAAAAGGTATAATAAAGTCAGGAGTACCTGGTTTACAACTCTGTGGCAAGTACTTGCCACTGCACAAAGTAGTTACCCTGCACACAATTAGGTATTGGTGAATTTTCAAGGGCAGTTTTATAGGAAAAATGTCAGCTCAGGGTGCCTGTTTCTCTGAGCGACACTGCACACCATACAGATGTGATGACTTTACTGAGGAAGAAAAGTATCAAAAAACTAGCAAGCTATCTCTCTGTCAATATCAAAAACACATGTATGTATCACACATAGTGATTCCCAGCTCAGAATGGACCTGGTTACTCATCACTGCCACTAGAGAGCAGACCAAAGACATCTTAACAAAAAACATTGTGTAGGCCCAACCAAGGTGCAGAGCTAAGGCAACTAAGGAAACATCGACATTTGTGCTGTAACGGAGACCTGGTTTAAAGCGGCAGAAAGCACCCTTGCGCTACCAGGCTATAACTCATTCCACACCTTTCAGCCCCAAAACATGGACCGAAGCTCCAAAGGTGGTGATGTCTCCATATTTATAAAGGATATCCACACCTCCAGACTAGTAGCCTGGCATAATGCATCTGAGATACTTCAGGTACAACTAACACTGGGTAAGACTCTGATCCAGGTCATAGTCTGCTAAAGGTCCCCAACCATATCCCTAGACTCTCACTCCATGTTCCTAAGAACCATGGAATCTAATCAAGGTCCAACCCAAAACTCTCATACTAGGAGGCTTCAACTACCCCTCCATCAACTGGGAAATCTACTCAAGCACCAATACACTCCCAACGCTGCCTGGAATTAATCAATTCCAATGCCCTGGACCAGCTCATTCTGACCCCTACTAGAGGAAGCAACATCCTTGACCTGGTTTTAGTAACATGGGCGACTGGTGCTCTACATGAATAGTCAATCTCTCCCTGGTCAGATCTGACCATAAACTAATCACCATGGAAATCCACATCTCACACACACCCACTGCAAAGGTAACTACTTTGAAAAACTTCTCCAAAGCTGACTATGGACTCCTAAAAACAGAGGTGGCTAACTTCACAGCACCCATGCCAATAGAAAATAGCTGCATGACTGCCGAATCATACAGTACAAACATGTACATAAATGCATGGAACTAGCCATACCCAACAGAACCAAGACGATCTCCTCCAAAAAAGGAAGCCAATCTGGTGGCCCTTGCCATTAATAAACTCTACAACAGAAGGAAGAAACTGCCTTATTAGCCTCAACAAAAAGTTGAGATCCCTCAACAAATCCTCTAAATCCAGCTATGAAGGCAGAATTGTGGCAGCCAGTAAAAATAATCACAAAGCCTTTTATAGTTATATCAAGAACCTCAATGGCAATACCCAGATGGGCTCTGAGTTACTGCATAATGGTACTTCCTATACTGAGCCAACAGATATTGACAGCATGCTGGCTAACAGATTCAGTGCCAACTTTACTCCTCCCACCACTAAAGGATCAATCACAATACTGGAAGAATGCCAGGCACCCAGCATTACTGCTGCTCAGGTTAAAGCTGTATTGTCCAAGGCCAAAATACAGCTTCCATGGGATCTGATAATATCCCTGGCTGTGTTCTTCTACATGAACTACAAAGCAAACCGGCACCACATTTGTGTGCCCTGTTTAATCACAACCTCACCTCAGGTTTTGCCCCTACCAAATGGCACACTGCTACAGTCATCCTTCTCCATAAAGGGGGAGCGACTACAGACCCTGGGAATTATCGCTCCATTAGCCTGATGAGTCTGATATGTAAAGCCATGGAGCACATCATCATGGACCTGATTAACAAAGATATAGGAAATCTCCAAACTCTGGACCCCACGCAATTTGGCTTTATGAAAGGGAGATCATGCCTGTTTAACCTGGTTGACTTCTTTGAGTCAGTCACAAGGGCTGTGGATGAAGGTAAGGCAGTGCATACAGCCTACCTCAATCTGGCCAAGGCCTTTGATACCATTCTTCACTCAGAAATTATTGATAAACTCACCAAACTAGGCATCAGCCCCTATATCACTAGGTGGGTTGCAAATTGACTCACAGATAGAACACACAGTATGAAAGTAGCAAACTCCAATTCAGACTGCCAACCAGTCATGAGTGGAGTCCCACAGGGATTCGTCCTGGGCCATCTCCTGTTCGGCATCTACTTCTCAGAAGTCTAGGCCAACACAAAGGGACTCTGGCTGACCAAGTTCACATACGACTGCAAGCTGGGAGCCATTATTAATTCCCCAAATGATGCAGACATCCTACAGAAAGGCCTCACTGAGACCAATGATGTCAAAACCATGCCCTTAAGCTTAACACCAAAAAATGTGTCATCATCACTTTTGGGAAAAACTCAGTTCCCACTAGCTACCACATTGATGGGAGCCCACTGAACACTTAAGGCATCATAAGAGATCTGGGGATGCGGGTTGTCAGGAACCTCTTCTTCAACCACCACATTGCCACTTTGGTAAGAAAGTCCTTCTGTGTGGGACCTCTCATTACCAAGGGTTTTGGATCCAAGAAGAAAGAGATCATCATCTCTCTCTATTCTTCCCCCATTAGACCAGTCATTGAGTCTAATGCCCCATTTGGCAAGTACCTCATTAGACACCTACAGCAGCTGAAGAGGCCACAGAAGTACCTTACGAAAAGGATCCTAGGCATTAAACACATATCCTACATGGACAGACTCAAAAGACTCCAGCTATTCTTTGTCTCATATCACCTACTTAGAGGCGATCTCTGCTTGACTTACAAAGCCATGTCTGACCCAGCTCTGTTAGAAATGCTACATCTAAAGAAATCCCAATTTCTCAGCATCACACACTCCAGAGACCTCAACCTCATTACCGCAATCAACAGAACATGATGGAGGGACAGGTTCCTCACCCAGAGACTGCCCATGCTCTGGAATAGACTTCCCATATGTGTCAAGCAAAGCACCTCGCTGTCACTCTTCAAGAGAAATCTTGATGAGTGGATGGGTAATAGAAAGTGCACCCTGGGGATCACTCCTGTGGCTCTACTTGATAGAGGCACTGGGAACTAACATTAGTTGCCACGATGCCAGGGGACTTCTATGGGCTAGGCTTGTAAAGGCTCCAGGGCCATTAGCCTAGTAGACACTTATGAACCTATGAACTTAATGTAGTAAACCAAAACAGAAAGTGCAGGGATTCAAAGGAATTGTTCTTGGCAATGATACTAGAAACCAAAAACCAGAACAGAGAACAAGAAACAACAAAATATGTACAGATATTGAAGCAGCACATATACATTTCAGTATAAAGTGAAGTTTTAGCAATGAAGAATTAATATACACCTCTTAATGGCACTGGATACAGCAAACAATCAGATGCAGTCTTTAAACAGTAATTTAAAATTCAGCTTTAAAAGTGCAAGAATTCAGCAGCAAAAAGCAATAAATATAATAGTTTCCTCAGGCATCCAAGGAAACATTGTGGAACAAAATGCCAAGATGCTCGTTAGGGAAAAATATGATTGGGTATAATGGGAAATAAGTTCATTGGAGAGGACAGAAGTATAACTAGTCATTCTTGTACCCAGTGCTAGACCTCAGTCTGGCTCCTCTCATCTGTAAGTGGAGGAGAAAAATGGTACTCTGCTTTCTTTTTTAGGGAACAGCTGGCTAATGTGCTTCAGTTCAGGAAAAGGCTCTTATTTCCTTTTAAACTGTAGCAGCAAGCAGCTGTTACAGTTGTCTATGCCAAACAATGTGCCCTAAACATTTCAGTTATGTCCACAAATGCACTGAATGTCAGTAATACACTTCACTGAAGACCAATTAGCATCTTCCAGTAGTGTTTCCAATCATTTTGCCACTAGGGTGGCTTCCCGCTTTGCCCCATGCTAGCTATGCTACTGATCTTAAGAAATGCAAGGCAACTGAGTCTTATGACCAGTACCCACCCTTAGATTGAATACCCTGTCTTGAGGAGGGCCAGGTCAGTCAAGCCAGAGGTATTTGAGAATACCTATCCAGTCATCTAGTTCCCATTTGAAGGACACTATTTAATTTGCTATGTTAGCATGGGTGCTGGAACCATAGGGTGAAGGGGGGGGTGAGATCTCCCCCAACTTTCAAGAGTTGCCCAATGTGCCATGAAAGTGTTGCCAGAGCAGCAATTACATGGAAACATTCACATTAGTGTTTATGAGGTAACTGCAAGCTCAGGCAGACAGAAAAAGATTATTTGAGTAATAAATCGGCTTTTCCAGCTGCACAAGCACGCAGTTCCCATGAAAAGACCTGTGCAAGCATTTCGGAAGATTACCAAATCAATTTCTTTCCTCAGGAATTTTGGATATCAGGGGAATGAAGGCTCAAAACTAATAACAATTTTAAAATTCTAATACACTAGGCTTTGCATCGACATGCATTTTCTGAACAATAGAAGTGTAGAATTTTAATGTCTGGAATTAGTCATGGACTGTTATTTTCTGCATACCTTTCAACCTTTGCTTACAAATTTCGGGCAAAGCTAAAATTGATGGGCGGCATAATAAAGGGTCAAGATTAGGGACATATTTTAAATATTGCTCTTATAAACTTATAAAGCTGCTAGAATAGCAGGATTTGTATTAGCATGCATTAGCTGAAAGATGTGAAGTCTCAGACTCAAATGTCTCACTATTTAGTTAGTAGAATCATCAGTGGTTTGCCAGAAATCCACAAGTTTTGTGAAGAACAAACTAAAAATATCCAGTGATAATCTGGACATTCTTCAAAATTCTGCAGAGTTGATTTACCAGAAAATCAAACATTTGATGAGAGACAGGTAAAATATGAGGCAAAACCAGAGATGTTCTGCAAAATTATGGACAGTTTATTTATTTATTTATTTATTTATTTATTTAATAATTGCTGTTTGTTTACCAGGTAAGTGTGCTGGTCTGTTGACTCTTCAGCCACCACCTGGGATCAACAGCAGTAAAGACATTATATTCATGTGCATTCTTTGTACAGCTGAAAGGGATGCTCTACAGTCCATCCATCCATCCATCCATCCATCCATCCATCCATCCATCTGTCCATCCATCCATCCATCCATCCATCCACAACTCCTTTTGCCATTTGCACGTGGGGTCGGGATGTGACTTCAATAACCAATGTTCACACCACTGGATGGCTAGCCCTACTGAGTTTGTTCTTTCATACCACACACACACACACACACACACACACACACACACACACACACACACACACACACACACACACACACACACACACACACACACACACACAAACACACATAGGTATGTTCCACAAGTAAAATTTAATTTCCATACGTTTGTGCAGACCTATGCGTTTATTGCCTTTCACCCACTGAGTACTTTGATAGACTTTGGCTCTCCTATCTAACAGCCTGTTTTGGGCAGAATTTTCAACAAAGGTACATTTCACTGGAGCTAGGCTGACTTCCAAGTAGTAATTATTTTAGTATATTTAATTCTTCATTCATTCTCTTACAGCCACTTTATGCTCAGGATCATTATGGGGTAAGCAGAGATTTCCTGACAATGTATGGAAGTAAGCCATAAAAACAGTTTATATTCATCAATCCATAGATATTCCAAGGCCAACAGCATTAAACCTATATAAAGAATTGTTAGTGCTGGTATTAAGCAATAATTTTATTTATTTTGAGGGCAAGTATTATTTATAGAAAAGTGGGGTGGCTATGGGTTCCCCATGCATAGCTACAGTACATTCGCAAATACAGTTATGGGATATTAGGAGCATCCATATGTTTTTAAAAGAAAATTTAGGGACCATTTATGATCTTGCATTAGATTTCTGGATGATATCTGTATCATTTGGAAGGGTTGTATGGATGAAATAGAGGAATTTATTAAGTACTTAGGTAATACTACTGATTTCCTGCAGTTTTCCCATGAAAGTAACTTAAATACAATTTCTTATTTGGTTGTTTTATTAGCAAAATACAGGCTTAATAATAGATATACTTCCTGGATTTATAGGAAAAGCACCTATTTAAATATCTTCCTCCATTTTACTAGTGTCCACCCATATCACCAGAAGAAATCTATTGTTAACGGACAACTGGTGAGGGCAGCCAGGATGGTATCAATCGATAATCAATTCCAAGTGGAATATACTGTTGACAGGAATGTTCAAAAGGAGAGATACCTGGAAAACCTCATGAATTAATAGCAGCAGTGCAAATTAAAAGGTGCAGCAGGCATTCTAAACCAATTTTGAGTAAATACTGCACAGATGATGACCACAATAAGGGTTCTATGGTGACTGATGTTAACAACCTCAACCAATGCATTAATGATGAGAATAACAAATTTGGGACAGCTTTTATAACTACATATAACTATGACTATGGTATTTTGAAGGGAATATTGCTTTACAATTGGGCCATCTTGGTAGAGGGTACTTACATTAGGAACAAGGTAGGGGACCAATTAATAATAGTTTTCCAGAGAGGATCAAACCTTAAGGATTTATTAGAAAGGACATACAAAAGAGACAATTTCTATACCCTGAAATGAAAAAATGTAGATTCTGTAACTATTATAAATGTGTGCATATAGGTAATTTGTTTAATATTAGGGATTTAGTTCATAAACTCCAGGAAAGATTCAACTGCAAATCCAAACTGGTATTTTTTTATTGCCCTATGTACCGATCACCCTTCTATGTGGGCAAAATGGAACCCAAACTGAGGGAACTGTCCACCTGGGTCCCAAGGTCTCTTATCACACATTCGGCATTAAGTAGACTGCCGTTTATGTGGAAGTTCATGGGTGCAAGAGTTTTTACCAAAGGAGATGACAATGCACTTTTTGGCATTGAGCTTGAGGCCATGCCTCTAACACCAGGCATCTGTCTCAATGAGGCCCTTCTGTAGGATGTCCACATCATTTGGGGACTTGACTATGGCTCCTAGTATGCAGTCATCTGCAAACTTCATTAGCCAGAGGCCTTCTGTGTTAGCCTGTACTTCAGAGAACTAGATACCAAACAGGAGAGGTCCCAGGACTGAAACCTGTGATACTCCACTTGTCACTGGTTTGAAGTCAGATTTGGAGTCTGCAACTTTTAAAGTGTGGGTTCTGTTAGTGAGCCAGTTGGCAACCCATCTTGTGACATAGGGATTTATAACTAGTTTAATGAGTTTAGCTATAATTCTAGAATGAGGGATGGTGTCGAAAGCCATGGTCAGATCAAGATGGGCTGTGTGAACCACCTTACCCTCATCTACAGCTTTGATGACTGCTTCAAAGAAGTCGATCAGATTCAGAAGGCATGATCTGCCTTTCACAAACCCGAACTAGGTGGGGTCCAGAGTTTGGAGGTTACCAATGTCTTTGTTTATGAGTTCCATGTTGATACGTTCCATAGCCTTGCAGACCAGGCTCATTAAGCTAATAGGACAATAGTTCCCAGGATCAGTGGTGGCTCCCCTTTTGTGGAGTGGGATAACTGTTGGTGTCTGCCATTCAGTGGGCACAAAGCCTGACTTGAGACTATGATTGAACATGGTGCTTAGGTGGGGAGCCAGTTTGTTTTGAAGTTCATGTAGAACGCAGCCTGGGATGTTTTCCGGTACCATGGATGCTGTGTTTTTGTTTTTGGAGAGGGCTGCTTTTACCTGCATATATGTGATTACAGGGGCTCTGTATTCTTCCTGTATAGATACAGGCCCTTTAGGGAGTGAGAGAGGGGTAAAGTTAGCACTGAACCTATCTGCCAGGATGTTAGCAATATCAGTCGGTTCTGTAATTTTCATGCAGTTGTGCTGTAACTCAGAGCAGATCTGGGTGTTGCCATTGAGATTCTTGACATAGCTATAGAATGCTTTGTGGTTGCCCTTAGAATCAGTGGTGATTTTGTTTTCATAGCTAGCTTTGGAGGATCTTATAAGGGATCTCAGCTTCTTACTAAGGCTGACCAGGGAGCTCCTCCACTCATGGGATTTTACTCTCTTTTGCAACAGTTTCTTCCTTCTGTTGTAGAGTTTGTTTATGGCAGGGGACCACCAGATTGGCTTCCTTTTTTTGGAGGGTAGTGTCTTGGTTCTGTTTGGGATAGCACGATCCATGCACTTATGTAAGTGTTTATAGAGTGCATTTGTGTAGGATTCAGCAGTCATAACTGTATTGTCCATCTGCATGGGTGTCATGAAGTTCGCCACTTCTGTCTGAAGAAGCATGAAGTTGGCTTTGGAGACATTTTTTACTGTGGTTTCCATAATGGAGGGTGGGGGCGGGATGTGAATATCTAGGGTGATTAGCCTATGGTCGGATCTGATCAACGAGGAGTTGACTTCAAGTGTGGAACACCAGTCACTCGTGTTGGTAATGACTAGGCCTAGGAAATTGTTGCCCCTGGTGGGGGTGTGGATAAGTTGATCCAGGGCATTGGAATTTTTGAATTCCAGAAAGCGTTGAGTGAAGGAGTTGGTACATGAGTAGTTTTCCCAGTTAATGGTGGGGTAGTTGAAATCACCCATTATTAGGTTGTTTGGTTGAACCCTAATATTTTCCAGTATATCAAGAAAAGAGGAGTGAGAATCCTGGGGTATGGTGGGGGATCTGTAGCAAGCTGCAATTTGGATTACAGTTTTGCCCAGAGTTAGTTGCACTTGGATAACCTCGGATACATTATGCTGTGCAACTAGCCTGGAGGTGTGGATATCCTTAATGAATATGGACACACCTCCACCTATGGAGTTCTGGTCCAGGTTAAATGGCCGAAAAATGTGGTATGAGTTATAGCCTGGTAATGCAGGGGTGCTCTCTAGACCCTTGAACCAGGTCTCAGTCACTGCACAGATATGGATGTCCTCCATTTTAAGGAGTGCCTTGAGTGAGTGCATTTTGAGATTTAGACTTCTAGCATTGAGTAGCATTACCCTCAGTTTTTGCTTGCCTGTTCCTGTTATGGTGGTGAATTTGTCATCTGAACCTTGCCTAAAAAAGGCACTATAGGAGTGGCAAGAGCCTTAGCCAGTATCCGGAATCACAGGGGCAACAGGTGCAGGCCATCTTTGGCAAAACATTGTTATCTGTCGACCATGTCGTCCCTGGCAGACAGATACCGGATCCCCTTAGAATGACAACAGAAGCTTAGCCAATTGTTGAAGTCAATCATTTTGTCCTTGTACTGAGGTATCATTCTGGGTGAAGGCAAGATGCTACTCAGGGCTAGAGTCATACCTACCTGGGCTACAAGATCAGAGAGCTTTTCCATGTCTCTTTTCATGTAGTCCAGGGAGGTACATCTCAGGTCATTCACACCAACATGGACAATGACAGAGTCATATTTATACTTGTTGTGGAGTGACCTGAGTGCGTGGGTTATGTGGTGGATCCTGGCACCTGACAGGCAGCTGACAGTAACTTTCTCCTTGTTTAGCCTGGTGATTGGGACATCAGTGTGCCTGACTATAGAGTCACCTATGACTAGTCTGTTGAGTACATTGTTTTGCCTTATGGGCTGTGGTTTAGTGGCACACTGAGTCTGTAGGCTATGTGCCATTTGGGTTGTGTTGGTGGGTGGAGGTTGCTTGTGTTTCTGCTTTGGAGGTCTCTGTTGCTTGAGCAGATTATTATTGAGAGCCTCTGCAAATTATTTTGTGTTTCTCTTTGTGGATTTTGGTGATGTAGGTTTAGTGGGACTATGTGATGAGTGTGGTGTGGTGCAAGTGTTTACCTTCTCCTCTTGACTGTCAAGTTCAGTCTTGGTTGGAGAGAGCTTTACCTTCAGTTTGGCTAGATAACTGCATCTCTCACAGGTTGTGGTGTTGGATGGTAGAAGGAGAGGGTTGTCTGTATACGAGGCAATTACTACATTGCACCAAGAGGCCCAGATTCATCAGATAGATAGGAGAGAACACTGGGAACTGACCCTTGGACATGCCTGAATGAAAAAATACTTTTCTCTAGACAAGCAGGGAAAGTGAGTATAAGAGCTGTTTTTCTCTAAGAAAATGAGGAATGTAAGTACAAAAACTGTTTTCCTCTAGGTAAAGAGGAAGGTTGAGTGCTGTAGTAATTTGTGGCTTATTTAGTGCTAACAACAAGTTCTGAACAAGTGCTGAGCACGAATAAGCAAATTCAAGTGCTAAAACTAAGAATCTGTACCTGGATCTTGTGGTAGATAGGGTTCCTAGTGCTTGCCACTCCCACTGATAAGCTAGAATGCTTCCCTCCAACACAGAAAGGCTTGAGGGGCCCAGAAGCTTACAAACAGTCCTGGATACAGCAAATCTGTATCTGGACTACACTAGTTAGAGGAAAGGTGGGAAACATCAAAAGTGATAGTACACTTTTTAGCATTTAGTTTGGGCTCATTTTAGTACACCAAGGGTTCACTAGGAAGAGTTTATTTAGGAGAGTTTGGGTACCATAGGGTGACTTGTCTACAACCCCCAGTTTGCAGACATCTGGAAACTTTGTTAGCCAGACATCTTGGCTCGCCACTTGGAGATCTGATAATGAAAAACCAAAAAGGAAATTCTCAGCACTGAGCCCTGAGGGTCACCACTGGTGACGTTCATACTTTCTGATGAGGTTCCTGCAGTTTGTACTGTGTGGGTTCTTTTTTTTTCAGCTGATTGGCTAGCCACGTTATGATGTGTTGGTTGATTTTTAAAGCAGTTAGCTTTTGTATGATGCCAGCATGGGGAATGCCATTGAAGGCCTTTGTCAGGTAAAGATATACCACATACACTGCATGGCCACCATCTGCAACCTCATTAACCCTTTGAAGAAGTGTTTTGGCTAAAACTACAGGATCTACCGCTCACAAAGTGAAACTGTTGGGGGTAAAGTCAAACAATGGTCTTGAAATCACAGTTTATGAGGTTAGATATAACAAACCCCATAGTTTTGCAGATGAGATTTGTAAGGCTGATAACTCAGTTGTAAGGCCTTCCTTATAGAGGGGCATCACTACTGCACTGCACTACTCATCAGGGACAAAAACAGTAACTAAACTGTTAAACACCTTGAGGAGTGTGTCTGCAAGGGCATATTAAAACTATTGTGTAACCTAGGTATATCATATGTAGTATTAAATCAAGATACAACCAAAAGTATTATTGTATACCAGAAATCTGACAAAACTGAGCATTTTGCATGTTTTTTTTTTCTTATCCAGATGTTACAGTGTTATAAAATGTTTTATGGAAAGTAACTGTTGATATGCTGTGTGATGTACTTCAATGGGGCAGTCCCTGGCAGTACTGGATGTTTTGAGTATATCTTTTGATGAAATGAAACCCTAGGCAAAGGAACCCATGCCCCCCAACCATTGTCCACTGCCCCTCCTACATACCAACCTTGTGCCTCCTACTTCCTCCATCCTGGCCTTGCCACATCATTCAGATTATTTTTTTTCTTGTTTTCTCATACTTTATTGCATGCTTCAGATTTGTCCTGCATTCTTCCAATATATCCAAACTGGTTAAGATTACACCATAATAAATGAGGAGGAAATAAACACGTTAAGCCAGAGGTCTAAGCCCTGCAGACACCATTGGGTTGTAGATGTGCTGAGTTGTATTTTTCAGCTTTTATTTTTTTTTTCAAATGTTTTAAGCCAAAGATGGCCTGAACAAAAACTCATGTCTAAAGAAATAAATGTTCTTTTCTGCTTCATTTTCTTCCTGCATCCTTGCATCACTCCCTAAGTGACCACAACTGCAGTGTAATAACAGTTGAGGAAATAATAAGACAGTCTGGAGGCTGCTTGGGCCTAAGAAGCCATGGCATTCTAGATACTGTGAGATCAATTTTAGAGGTCTCTCCCAGCTTTTTATTACACTGGGCAAAAATCATAACTAGCTAAAGAAATTCAGACTTACTTTTTTTTCTTTCAGTGAAGAAATAAGTTGTGCCCAAGGCTTGATGAAAGCTGACAAAAAAGCAGTTCTCAATAAACTGAGAGGATAAATGCTTGCAAAGATCCAAGAATCATACCTTAGAATAGTTTCTGCCTTCCTGTCAAAAGAGAAAAAAATGTAGTCACCTTCTAGGTATCCCTCTGATGTTAAATTGGAATAAAAGTCAATGCATAAATAGCCTGCCACATGTTTCAAGTTGCTGCTCTCAAATGTCATGCAGCTTGCCTCTTCACCCCCACACCTACAAGACAGCTACCTTTAGCTTATAGCTTATTCCTGCATGGAAGGGAACGTTCTTGTGGAGCATGACAGCATGTCATGCATATTCATGAAGGCATGCTGCCGTGCTGGAATACGGACATGGTTCTGTGTACGAGTGCAGGGGGTGTGTCTGAGAGCAGTGCTCTCACAATACTCACACCCCCCTGCACACCAGAATTGCTGTACGGAAATTTAAATAGAGCGAGATCGCTCATACCACCTCCCAACTCATCAGGGTAAGAAATCTGGACAAAGCCATAAAGGACAATTGTCCCTTTAAACCCAGAAAGTTGATAGAATAACAGGTTTAGCATTAGCATGGATATTCTGAAGGGTAAGAAGTAAAAAACGCAACAAATAATTTTTTTTTCACATATGCAATAAAGTTTAAGTGTAGCTACATGGGTGTGCCGGTTGCTTAGCTATGCTTAGCCCAGCTGAAATGGCACAATACGTTAAATAGCAATAGACATCCAGCATAATTATAAGTGCACTAGATTAGCAGTTAGAGCGTATGCCTTGCATGTAATCCATACCTCTCAACCAGGAAACATCAAAAATCTGGACAAGGCCCATGAAAAATAGGTACAAACCTGTACACTGATTAACATAAAATTTGCATACATAATTATGTAACCCCGCCCACTACAATGGAATTGTGGGATACCAACTTTCAAATGCAAACTGAAGAACAGACAACCAAAATATGACACCAGAGTCCCCCTGCAGCCATTCCAATGTCCCATTACCTGGATATTTCACCCCATTTACCATAAACACTAATGTGTGCATACTGCTTTACTTCTGCAATGATTTGTATTTTATTTTTGCATTTTATAGCACAATGCACAAACATTAATCTGCTAATTAAACAAAGCAATGCTGCCTCACAATGAAAACAAACTTGGCATTAAAACTTCTCTGCCCTTGAAACTCACATTCATTGAAACAGCATTGAAACCCACACCACATCCAAAGAAAATGCAATAAAGCACACTTGTTAGAGCACATTTTAAATCTATTGTTTGAACATTTTTCCAGTAGGCAAAGAAAAAAAATGCATGAACCAATAATGACAAAACTGCTCAAGTTAGAACATCCATCATACAAGTCTACTTCTACACCCATACAATATATATATATATATATATATATATATATATATATATATATATATATATTTATTTATTTATAAATGACAGTAGTGTAAGCCATATGCATCTTGCACAGCTTCCTGCACTTATTTTCAATTTCAGTTTTTTTTTTTTGGGAGGGGGGGCAAAAGGCTAAAAACCATGGACACATTGTAAATATTGCTTGTATGTTGTTGTTGTGTCTTTCGGCTTTTCCTGGTTAGGGGTCGCCACAGCAGAACTCCGGTCCGCTAATGATTGGCAGTAGATTTTTACATGCTGAGTTGCCAGCCCTGATGCACAAACTTCAACAAAGGTATGCCCATTCACGCATGTCTCCACACAGAAAACGCTCTAGCTGAGAATCGAACAGGACAACGTCTTACTGTGAGGTGACAACTCCACCGCAGCACCTGTATAATTTTGGAAAATTGCTAGAATAAAATGTTCTATCACCACCATACATTTCACTGCAAAGTCTTGATCCCAGAACCCTGTGTACTACAGTCAAATCAGCAGTTTCCTGTAAGATAGGAAGACTGAAACGTAAATGACTATCATTTAGTGAATTCAGTTCTCACTTCTCACCATAGCTCTCAAACTCATAGCCCAAAAAATCTGGATAATGGTGTAATACAGAATTCAGTTCTCACTTCTCACCATAGCTCTTTCAACGTCCTAACACAAAAAAACATGGACAAAGCCAATAATGGGGGAATACAGCCCAAAATAGGGACACATTTCAAATACTTATCAACTTAAAAAATTGCTAGAATAAAAGGTTTTGTGTTACCAGTTATTTTCTGAAGAATATGAAGTCTGAAATTCAAATGCCTGTCATTATTTAGGGAATTCAACCCTTCAGTGATTTCTTTGCCATAAAAATCCTGAAAAACACAGATTTTATGAAGAACAGATAAAAAATATGAGGCATAAATTCACAAGTTGTGGTGGCTATGCACTTTAGGCTCTTTTTACCGTGTACCCAAGGTACAGGGTTTGAGCCTGAATACCTCTAGCCACCAAAGATTGGGGCATTTTCTCACACACACACCTGCCACTACCACTTCCATATCTCAGCTCTGAGAGTTTGCAGCGAATATTTTGTATCTAAGCTCTAACTTTTCTGAAACATGAATCATTGTACAACAGAGCTCAGAAATTCAGTTACCATAGATCAAATAAGCAAGATACCATATGGTCAGTCACAGAATATACATTTATAAGCCAGCTAAAGGGATTGACAAATCTATAGCCAAAGACATTAGGTTTTTATACTATTTCTAATAATCATAACACCAACTCTCTGCTTGGCTTTCAGTAAGAGTAGTGGGCAGTGTAATTTCTTAGACAGGATAAACAAGTGTCTGGGGTACTCCTTTAGGAGAGATGGTTGTTCAACTGTTTTTTTTTTTTTCATATTTTCATGATGACTCAGCAGGATTTGGTTTTAAACAGAAATAAATGTCAACTGAAAGAAACATTAATTTTATACACAAACACTTAAATTGCTTAAATACTTAAGAACAATTTTAACAAGTGATCAAAGGAACTGCAAGATGCCTAGCCATGTATGTGCCTTAGTAGACACACTGAAAAGTTGTTGCTGTTGCTTAATACACTATGATGAATTTTGTGCAGTAAGTCCACAATGTACAGCCCAAATATTTTTTTCACAGCTTGTCTACACAGTACATGCAGTCTAAATATTTTCTGCATATCATATCTACAAAACTGATTGTATTATTTTACAATTATTCACTTTTTATAAGTTCCTCTGGGTTAGAGACAACAGTTCTTTATTGTAAAAAAAAATGTTAACTTCAGGATTGTAGTTAATTTACATGGTTATTATAATAATAGAATACAAGCTCCATATATAGCAACTTTGCAGCATTCAGTTCAAAGTGCACTTCTGTTCAATAACGGCAAACCAGCCAGAAAATGCAACAGTTTAATGATTCTGCAACTAGCCATTAATAATGGACACTGTCTGTTCAAGCACACCTCACAACCAGCCAGAAATGCAGCAGTTTAACTGTTCAATAACGGACACTTTCCGGCTTGCACCTCGCCTACCAGCCAGAAACTGTAGCAACCAAAGAAAATGACACACTCACACACAGTTTAAGTGAAAACAGTACCTTATTTGCAGAGCAGCTTTGCAGCAGTTGTTTGTTTCCCCAAGCAGCACCTCCATTCAGAAAAATAAGCTTGCAGATAAAAGTTAAATAAACTCTCGTTCTGTCCGTGCAGGTTTAAACTCTCTCTCTGTTCACCCAAACCTCCGTTCCTTGCTGTGCACAGTGCACTCCGTTCAGAAAAATAAACTTGCCATGCAGAATAGTAAAATAAATTCTCTCTCTCTCTCTCTCTCTCTGTTGCTCCATTCATGTAGAAACCTGGCAAGCTCAATTCCCTCGTTCTTTACATCTCTCCATTCAAACAGCCAGAAAGCTCATTTCCGACAGGCTGATGGAGCTGATGTCATCATATCTCTCATCCTGGAAACATCAAAAATCTGGACAAGTCCCATGAAAAATAGGTACAAATCTGTACACTGATTAACATAAAAATTGCATACATAATTATGAAACCCTGTCCACTACAATGGAATTGTGAGATACCAACATTCAAATGCAAACTGAAGAACAGACAACCAAAATATGACACCAGAGTCCCCCTGCAGCCATTCCAATGTCCCATTACCTGGATATTTTGCCCCATTTACCATAAACACTAATGTGTGCATACTGCTTTACTTCTGCAATGATTTGTATTTTATTTTTACATTTTATAGCACAATGCACAAACATTAATAGACATCTGCTAATTAAACAAAGCAATGCTGTCTCACAATGAAAACAAACTTGACATTAAAACTTCTCTGCCCTTGAAACTCACATTCATTTAAACAGCATTGAAACCTACACCACGTCTAAAAAAAATGAAATACAGCACACTTGTTAGAGCACATTTTAAATCTATTGTTTGAACATTTTCCAGTAGGCAATGAAACAAAATGCATGAACCAGTAATGACAAAACTGCTCAATTTAGAACATTTCCATCATACAAGTCTACTTCTACACCCATACAATATATATATATATATATATATATATATATATATATATATATATATATATATATATATATTTATAAATGACAGTAGTGTAAGCCATAGGCATCTTGCACAGCTTCTTGTACTTATTTTCGATTTCAGTTTTTTTTTTGGGGGGGGGCAAAAGGTTAAAATCCTTGGACACATTGTAAACATTGCTTGTATGTTGTTGTTGCATCTTTTGGCTTTTCCCGGTTAGGGGTGGCCACAGTGGAACTCCGGTCCGCTAATGATTGGCAGTAGATTTTTACGTGCTGAGTTGCCAGCCCTGACACACAACCTTCAATGAAGGTACGCCCATTCACGCATGTCTCCACACAGAAGACGTTCTAGCTGAGAATAGGACAACTTCTTACTGTGAGGCGACAATGCCACTGCAGCACCTGTATAATTTTGGAAAATTGCTAGAATAAAATGTTCTATCACCAACATACATTTCACTGCAAAGTCTTGATCCCAGAACCCTGTGCACAACAGTCAGAGCAACGTACCACTATGTCAAATCAGCAGTTTCCTGTAAGATAGGAAGACTGAAACGTAAATGGCTATCATTTAGTGAATTCAGTTCTCACTTCTCACCATAGCTCTCAAACTCTTAGCCAAAAAAACCTGGACAAAGCCAATAATGGGGTAATACAGAATTCAGTTCTCACTTCTCACCATAGCTCTTTCAATGTCCTAACACAAAAAAACATGGACAAAGCCAATAATGGGGGAATACAGCCCAAAATAGGGACAAATTTCAAATACTTATCAACTTAAAAAATTGCTAGAATAAAAGGTTTTGTGTTACCATTTATTTTCAGAAGAATATGGAGTCTGAAATTCAAATGCCTGTCATTATTTAGGGAATTCAACCCTTCAGTGATTTCTTTGCAATAAAAATCCTGAAAAACACAGATTTGTATGAGGAACACATAAAAAATATGAGGCATAAATTCACAAGTTGTGGTGGCTACGGACTTTAGGCTCTTTTACCTTGTACCCAAGGTACAGGGTTCATAGGTTCATAGGTTCATACTAGGCTATCTGCCCTAGGGCATTTATAAGCCTAGCCAGAGTGTGTTTGGCTTTCGCCACCCATTTTAAATTAATTTTGCTATGCCTTTTTTTGAGGTTAGTATACTGTGCCTCTGTCTAACAGTGACACAGAAGTGATAGCCGGGGTAAACCTACGATCTCCCATCCACTCATCAAGATTCCTCTTGAAGAGAGTCAATGTGGGACTCTGCCTAACCTGGACTGGGATTTTATTCCAGAGTGAAGGGAGCCTCTGGGTTATGAATCTGTCCCTCCAGCAGGTCCTATTTATTTCAGTGGTGAGGTTCAAGTCTCTCGGCGCCAGAGCTCCATGGGATTTGGATTTTCTGAGGTGCAGCATGTCCATTAATTCGGTTGGACATGGCTTTATCGTCAGGCACTGATCGCCTCCGAGCAGGCGATATGCCACTGAGTAGAGCTGGAGTTTCTTTAACCGGCAGCATATGGCATCTGTTTGAGCCCTTTGATCCTCTTGGTGAGGTACTTTTGGGGTCTTTCCAGTTGCTGCAGGTGTCTGGTAAGGTACATCCCAAAAGGGCATTGTACTCAATTATGGGCCTGATGAGGGATGAGTAAAGAGGCACGATGACCTCCTGACCTAGATGTGAATCCCTTCATGATTAGGTGGGCTATATAAAATGTTTTTCTAACCACTTTGGCCACGTGGTTGTCAAATGAGAGATTGCTATCAACTTGGGTCCCCAGGTCCCTAATGACTTCTTCTGTACTTAATGGATTACCACCTATGTGGTAATTTGTGGCACTTTGTTTTTGCCAAAGGGGATGACTATACACTTTTGGCGTTAGCTTGAGGCCATGGCTCTGGCACCAGTTGTCTGTTTCTATAAGGCCCTTTTGGAGGATGCTTGTGTCGGCTGGAGAGTTGATTATGGCGCCCAGTTTGCAGTCATCTGCGAACTTGGTCAGCCACAGTCCTTCCGTGTTGGCCTGTACCGCCGAAATATATACCGAACAAGAGAGGTCCCAGGACTGAGCCTTGTGGGATGCCACTTGTAACTGGTTTGGAGTCTGACATGGCTCCAGCAATTCTAACCATGTGGGTTCTGTCCTTGAGCCAGTTTGCAACCCATCTAGTGACATAGGGTTTATATTTAAGCTGGTGAGCTTATCTATAATGCCCGAGTGGTATTGTATTGAAGGCTTTGCAAGGTCCAGGTAGGCTGTGTGGACCACCTTCCCTCATCAATGGCCTTGGTGACTGTTTCAAAGAAATTGACCAGGTTTAAGAGGCAGGATCTGCCCTTAACAAAGCCAAACTGGGTAGGATCCAGTGTCTGTAGGTCCCCAATATCTTTATTTATGAGGTCCATGATGATCCTTTCCATAACTTTGCAGACCAAGCTAGTCAGGCTTATGGGGTGATAGTTTCCAGGATCCGTTGAGGCACCACCTTTGTGGAGAGGGACCACTGTTGCTGTACGCCACTCTTTGGGTACATATCCTGTAGTAAGGCTAAGATTGAACAGTAGTTTTATGTTTGGGTTTAGCTCTTTTTGGAGTTCATGTAGGACGCAGCCCAGGACACCATCTAGTCCCATTGATGCTGTGTTTTTTGCTTTGGAAAGGGCGGCTATTACCTGAGCATCTGAGATGTCAAGGGGGCAGCACTCTGTTGGGATAGATATTTGCCCTTTTGGGAGAGGGGAGAAGTTTGCACTGAACCTGTCAGCTAGGATGTTGGCAATGTCTGTGGGCTTGGTGTATTTTTTGTCATTTTGGACTAATTCTGAGCATATCTGGGAATTCCCACCCAGGTTCCTAACATAACTAAAGAAAGCCTTGTGATTATCCTTAGTGTCCTGTGCAATTTTTCTCTCGAAGCTGGCCTTAGACGATTTTATGAGTGCCCGTAGTTTTTTGCTAATACTGATCAGAGATACCTTCCCTTTTGGGGATTTTGCTCTATCATGTAGTAGCTTCCTCCTTCTATTGTATAGTTTGTTTATGGCTGGGGTCCACCAGACAGGACGTCTGCCTTTGGAGGATTGGGTCTTGGTTTTATTTGGGATTGTGATGATCCATGCATTCCTGAAGGTGTTCATAGAATGCTTATAAAGGATTCTATGGTCTGGGTCAGATTTTCCACAGGCCGGGGCTTTGAAGGATTACCGGTTTTGAGGTGTGAAATTTTCTTTAGAGAAGTTTTTACTGTGGTTTTCTGGACAGGGGAGGGTCGGGATGTGAATATCCAGTGAGATTAGTTTATGGTCTGATCTTACCAGTGAGGGATACACTTCTGGTCTGGAGCATAGTGTCCCCATGTTGGTGATGATCAGGTCCAGTATGTTTTCCCTCTTGTGGGAGTGTTAACAAGTTGTTCCATAGCATTTGAGTTTATAAATTCTAGGAACCTTTGGGCTAGGGTGTTGGAGCTAGAGTAATGCTCCCAGTCTATGTTTGGGTAGTTGAAGTCAGCCCAATATAATGGTGTTTGGAGAGACCTTCATATTTTCCAGTATTCTCAGGAAGGCCAAGTGGGGTTCCTGTGTTTGGGAGGGTGGTCTGTAGCAGGCTATAAACTGGAAGGCAGTTTTACCTACAGTTAGTTGCACATGGATAGTCTCTGATGCTTCGTGCTGTGCCACCAACCTGGAGGTGTGGGTATCTTTGACGAATATTGATACTCCCCCTCCTTTTGTGGTTCGGTCCAAGTTTGGGGGCCAAAAAGCATGGTATGAGGTATAACCTGGTAGTGCTGGGGTGCTCTCGGGAGCCTTGAACCAGGTTTCTGTTACTGCACAGATATCGATGTTCTCCATGGGTTTGAGCCTGAGTACCTCTAGCCACCAAAGATTGGGGTATTTTCTCAGACACACACACACACACACACACACACACACACACACACACACACACACACACACAGACCTGCCACTACCACTTCTATATTTCAGCTCTGAGAGTTTGCAGCAAATATTTTGTATCTACGCTCTAACTTTTCTAAAACATGAATCATTGTACACAAAGCTCAGAAATTCAGTTACCATAGATCAAATAAGCAAGATACCATATGGTCAGTCACAGAATATACATTTATAAGCCATCTAAACGGATTGACAAATCTATAGCCAAAGACATAGTTTTTATACTATTTATAATAATCATAACGCCAACTCTCTGCTTGGCTCTCAGTAAGAGTAGTAGGCAGTGTAATTTCTTAGACAGGATAAACAAGTGTCTGGGGTACTCCTTTAGGAGAGTTGGTTGTTCAACTGTTTTTTTTTTCATATTTTCATGATGACTCAGCAGGATTTGGTTTTAAACAGAAATAAATGTCAACTGAAAGAAACATTAATTTTATACACAAACACTTAAATGGCTTAAATACTTAAGAACAATTTTAACAAGTGATCAAAGGAACTGTAAGATGCCTAGCCATATATGTGCCTTAGAAGACACACTGAAAAGTTGTTGCTGTTGCTTAATACATTGATATGATGAAATCCACGATGTACAGCCCAAATATTTTTTCACAGCTTGTCTACACAGTACATGCAGTCTAAATATTTTCTGCATATCATATCTACAAAACTGATTGTATTATTTTACAATTATTCACTTTTTATAAGTTCCTCTGGGTTAGAGACAACAGTTCTTTATTGTAAAAAAAATGTTAACTTCAGGATTGTAGTTAATTTACATGGTTATTATAATAATAGAATGCAAGCTCCGTATATCGCAACTTTGCAGCATTCAGTTCAAAATGCACTTCTGTTCAATAATGGCCAACCAGCCAGAAAACGCAACAGTTTAATGATTCTGCAACTAGCCATTAATAATGGACACTGTCTGTTCAAACACAACTCGCAATCAGCCAGAAATGCAGCAGTTTAACTGTTCAGTAACGGACACTTTCCGGCTTACACCTCGCCTACCAGCCAGAAACTGTAGCAACCAAAGAAAATGACACACTCATACACATACAGTTTAAGTGAAAACAGTACCTTATTTGCAGAGCAGCTTTGCAGCAGTTGTTTGTTTCCCCAAGCAGCACCTCCATTCAGAAAAATAAGCTTGCAGAAAAAGTTAAATAAACTCTCGCTCTGTCCGTGCAGGTTTAAACTCTCTCTCTGTTTGCCCAAACCTCTGTTCCTTGCTGTGCACAGTGCACTCCATTCAGAAAAATAAACTTGCCATGCAGAAAAGTAAAATAAAGTCTCTCTCTCTATTGCTCCATTCATGCAGAAACCTGGCAAGCTCAATTCCCTCATTCTTTACATCTCCCCATTCAAACAGCCAGAAAGCTCATTTCTGACAGGCTGATGGAGCTGACGTCAGCTGAAAAGCACGAAATAAAAAAAAATTAGAAATAAAGCTAGAAAAAAATCGGAAATGAAGGGGTGCCACTCGGGAATCGTGGCACCCCATTATTTGGACCCCAAAACTCGTTTTTTACCGAGTAATTCGGTACGGTTGGGAGGTATTATGTAATCATTCATGGTTTGACCCTCACCAAAGCCGTTTCCATTTTGTATGTGTAAACATTACAATTTTAATTTATTTGTATATTTATGTAGGAAGTAACTTATATTTCTCAACCAGAGTAGTGTATTAGGTCCAGATGTGAGGCATCACTGTAATAAAGTAGTGAAACCCCCATATAAACACAAGTGCCCCATAAAGTATAGTCACAAAAGAATAAATGTAACTACAGCATATTGGGGGATGTCAGGGAAGGTAAACAAATTTATATTATGTAATGAATGATGAATCAATCACATACAGGTGGTAGTCCAGTGAAATAAAACATAAACAATGCTAAGCATTACACAGATATGCTGACCAGGTGTAAGCATTGTGTACATTTGAATACTAAGCAATGAGTAGCCAGCTAAGTGGATTTGCCCATTGGTAAGAGTATAGCTTAGCTTAGCTCAGCATATTAAAAACCATCCAATCACAGCAAAGGGTGGGAAATTGGATGCATTTAAACCCCATAGGAAGGAATACAGCTCATAACTGGTTGTAGCTCTCCACTGTAGACAGTATGGCAGGTGTTGGAGAGGGCATGTGCTTTTGGGTGCAGCACTGGGGCATACAGGAGTCCAAGGTCATGGTTGGATTCCTGGTAAAAAAACATGACATGAGACTGCTGCAGGACCAGTACCAGGGCTCCCAATATAAAGCAGAAGCCTGGGAAAGTATTGTCTGTGATCTCACCAGTGCCACTGATATCCCTCAGACTGGTGAGCAGGTCTGGCACCACTATGCTGACTTGAAAAGGAAGAAGAGGGAGTTCTTAAAACCATGGGTCCAAGAAGCAAGACAGAGGGGGTGATGACCCAGCCGTGTGTAAGTATTCATAACAATAACTGTTTACCAAAGTCCAGCCTGTGTATGTGATGGATAGGTATGGCTACATTTTTTTTCTATTTTCATTAAAGCTCCAGCTGAGCAGGCTGCAAACCAGGAAGCCCATGCCAGTAAGTTGCAAAGGCTGTATCATGAGGCTGGTGAATAACAATCCTGCTTGTAGTAGTCATACCAAATAAATATAAAGGAGTAGAATGCCACCTGACAGTATAAAACATGTGTATGGTTTGTACTGAATAAACCAGACAATATGACAGTAATAGTCCCATACAGGTCATATTTAAATAAAACTGTAACTGTCTGGCAATAAAGTTCTAAATTCTGGACTGGTTGTGTTTACTCTGGCATTGTATGGCATGAAATGTGGCATTCACCAAGATCTGATATCTGAATAGAAATGTTGTGTTAACCACGGTTTCCCACTCTGTGCTACATAAAAATATATCAGAAAACATTGAAAGAAGAGACAGCAGTTTCTCAATAGCTCACTCTAATAAAACACAACTTGTATTTTTAGCAGACACAGCCATGGTTCAAATCCTGGGAGTGGTAGTAAGCTGTACGCATAATTTCAACTAGGATTTTGTGAATATGTGTAGAAACAGTCAGGTGATGTTAACAAACATTCTACCCACAGGTCTTACAGGTAAGAGAACTGTAACTGCCTGGCAATAAAGTTCTAAATCCTGGACTGGTTGTGTTTACTCTGATATTGTATGACTTGCCATGTTGAATTCACCAAGATCTGATATCTGAATAGTAATGTTGTGTTAACCACTGTTTCCCACACTGTGCTACATAAAAAATATGTCTAAGAATGTCTGTATAAGAATGTTGTAATTACAAGGTCAGATTGTACAACCAAGAGAGACCTAGACAGAAAACACTGAAGGGAGAGACAGCAGTTTCTCAATAGCTGACTCGTAAGAAACACAGATTGTTATATTTTTAGCAGACACAGCCATGGTTAGAATCCTGGGGGTGGTAGTAAGCTGTATGCATAATTTCAACTAGGATTTTGTGAATATGTGTAGAAACGGTTAGGTAGTGTTAACAAACATTCCCCTCATCTGGTTATGGCACCAGGCCCCAGCACATTTGGGACCCACCCTAGAACCTCTTCATCCACTGGTCCTGCACCACCTTCAGCTGGAACTGCCTCAGGGGATGGAACTAGTCTCCCCCCGCGAGCGGGCATGGACAGGATACCATCGCCCGAAGCCAGGTGTGGGGATTGGTGTGTGGCGAGCTCCGATAGGAGTTTGGAGATCTGCTATGTCAGCTTAAGGGCTGCATGGCACAAATAGAGGGTTAGCCTGCCCCTCCTGCTCAACTCTAGAACAGCCACCTTTGGGGTCGTGAAGGTGCAGTGGTGGCTGCCTATGGTGGGACCCTCAGTTCCACTGTTTCCATTTGGGGGCTCATGGGCTTCTGATTTCTAAACACCCCTCCCTGTCCAAGGTGTTTACCCCCACATGTGTCATATACCACCCCTGTATGCTGTCTTGTCTGTCTTCCTACCCAACCTACCTCCACAAATAGACCTGCTATCATTCCCCAACATTCCACTCTCACCTTAAAAAAAAAGAGCAATCTGTTCCCCAAAAAAAATTTCGACCCATGCATAACTGTCCATTTCACACATGTGCCCACTGGACACATGTAATCTGGTCTAATTGGCTTCACAACACATTATTGTTGTCCTCACCCCTCTCTCAGGGGTTTGAGTGTCAACATATACCTCCAAATTCAGTATATATGCACAGCTGTTGCTGTAGAAGAAATGGACAGCTATGGACCTTCCCTACACCCACCTTGCACATCCCTAGCTACTTTCCCTATTGTCTTTCCCTCTGCATGCCCCTTTTTCACCACTTTCCTATCACCCCTTTTTGTTTTCTTTTAAAGAAATTAGAGTGGGGGTAAGGGGAAGTAAGCTGTTTTAAGCAGTAGTAAGCGGGATTAAGCCTGTTTGCGTAGCGCTAAGCAAAGCCTACATAGATTAAGCACTTTTACGGCTAACTGTCTGTAAGCTTATTTAACCTGAAATTAGCATTGCTTACCGCCACACAAACCCACGCAAACCCGCTTACAAATGCTTAAAAGTGCCTTAATCACACTCTATCCAACAGCCCTTGTTCTGCCCAGCAATAAATAATCAGCCCTTGCAAGTCTTAAACCCAGGACCCTGCATACCACAGCCACAGCAAATTACCACTAAGACATCTAAGATACAGACATGTCTGATGTTTTTACAAACATATATATATATATATATATATATATATATATACACATATATATATATATATATATATATATACACACACACACACACACACACACACACACATATATATATATATATATATATATATATATATATATATATATATATATATATATATGATACCAAACCACTCCGGTGCACAATACAATACCATCTGGTGCTCAGAAAGCCAAAAATGCAAAAGACACCAAAATATTCCAGCATTCAAGACACAAAAGCAGCCGTTTGCAAATGAAGGATTTATTCCAGGCACAGTCTGCAGCACAGACCGGTTTTGCACAAAGGCGTCATCAGTGTGTGTCTTAAACAGCAGTAAGCCTCAGTTTATGTAGCAGCCTAGAAAAAACATTTAAAGAGACATGTACATCATACCCATGTAAACAATATAACAGGTTTGCTAAATGCATAACCTGCTTGCGTACAAACAGAGTATGTATGTACAAAAATCCCTCCTCACTTTTACCATTAAGAATATGAAAATCATTAAATAATGCAAGAACTCCAAAAGTTATAAAATATACGAATTGCCCAAAAAACACCCCCACAGTGGTGAAAACATATCTACTGTACTTCATATAATAATGATGCAAAAAGATATATAACCATGACTTAAATATACACTCTTATATCAGATACCCATCTATCAACCACATACTTAAAATTAATCATAATAATACTAATAATAATAATAATAATAGTAGCAATGATACTAATAAAGGAAACCTAAACATGATAATTTACCATTGATCATTAAGCCCTGGTTTGAAAAGGGCTCCCAAATTTATGATCCATCTATGTTCCTTGTTTGATAATGTGTTATGCCTAATCATATCATTCATGTTTGATGTCTTGACCATATCAATACCCACGAACACAAAATGTGCCGTACTATGGACTAATATATGCTTGTAAAGAGCACTTTGAACTTGTTTACATTTGATATCACTAATATGTAGGGTTATCCTTTGCTTCAAAGTACAAGAAGTCTGCCCAATATAAAAAGCTCCACATTGGCATATTGCCATATATATCACCCATGTACTAGTACATTTAATTAGATACTTAATATCATAAACTTTCCTAGTATTTACTGACGTAAAAGGCTGTGTTTTAGACATTAACTTGCAATATTTACAAAAACCACAGTATGTACTTCCTACTGAGGTCTGTGGTGCTCCCCCTAATAGGTACTGACCCTTCTTAAATAAAGAAACATATTGTCCCAAAGATTTACCTTTGTGATAACCGAAATTACGTTTCATTAAATATGGTAGAAAAAATTGGATCTGAATATAGCACGTGCCAACATTTTGAAATAGTTTCTTTGATCTTAAAGGTATTACTACAATACATGGTTATAAATCTCAATCCTTTTGACTTGGGCTGTCTCAACTTTTGGGAATCTCGTAACAAACTGGTCCTACTAATAATCTTCGACTATTTATATGCCCTATCTACCACCGACTTGGTGTATCCCCTAGCCAAAAAACGTGCTTTCAAGCCTAAGGCCTGTTCTTCATATTCCCACTCTATATAGAAAGCCTTTTTCCAAGAATTCTTTTTTGCATGCCCTTTGATCTTAAAGGTATTACTGCCATAAATGGTTATAAATCTCAATCCTTTTGACTTGGGCTGTCTCACCTTTTGGGAATCTCGTAACAAACTGGTCCTACTAATAATCTTCGACTGTTTATATGCCCTATCTACCACCGACCTACCCATTAGGGGGAGCACCACAGACCTCAGTAGAACACAGCATCCATGGGACCTGATGACATCCCAGACTGTGTTCTACATGACCTACAGAATGAACTGGCACCCCACCTAAGTACCATGTTCAATCATAGCCTCACCTCAGGCTATGTGCCCACTTAATGGCGCACAGTGACAGTTATCCCACTCCACAAAGGGGGAGCCACCACAGACCCCAGAAACTACCGCCCCATTAGCCTAACGAGCCTGGTCCGCAAGGCTATGGAGCGTATCATCATGGAACTTATAAACAATGATATTGGTAA